>NC_134403.1:127394213-127399213 GCF_038048845.1 Mixophyes fleayi
GAGATGGCCCTGCTCAGAGGAGCGTACAATCTAAGGGGAGGGGTGGACAGACAGAGAGACGCAGGGGAGAGAGGGAGAGTAGGGGGACAGAGGCAGAAGATAAGGTAGGAAGTTAAGTGGGAGACAGGCTTTAAGAAAAAGGTGGGTTTTTAGGGCCCGTTTGAAGCTTGACAGATTAGGGGAAGTTCTGATGGAGGGAGGGAGCTTGTTCCAGTGGAGGGGGGCAGCGCGGGCGAAGTCTTGGATACGCGCATGGGAGGAGGTTATAAGGGGGGAAGAGAGGCGACGGTCAGAGGCAGAACGGAGAGGGCGGGATGGAGCATGAATAGAGAGGAGGGTGGAGATGTAGGGTGCAGTGGAGTTGGCGAGGGCCTTGTAGGTAAGTGTGAGGAGCTTAAAGAGGATTCTGAAGGGGAATGGGAGCCAGTGAAGGGCTAGGTAGAGGGGGGAGACAAAAGAGGAGCGGCGAGAGAGGAAAATAAGCCTAGCGGCAGCGTTAAGGACGGATCGAAGGGGATCGAGATGAGAGTGGGGGAGGCCAGTGAGGAGGAGGTTGCAGTAGTCCAGGCGGGAGATGATCAGAGAGTGGATAAGGCATTTGGTGGCATCTTGGGAGAGGAAGGGCCGGATGCGAGCGATGTTGCGCAGCTGGAAGCGGCAGGATTTAGCAAGAGAGAGGATGTGGAGGCCAAAGGAGAGAGAGGAGTCGAGGATGACACCAAGGCAGCGAAGTTGGGGGACAGGGGAGATAGAGGTGTTGTCGACAGTGATGGAGAGGTCAGAAGGGGATGGGGTATGAGAGGCAGGAAAAACTATGAGCTCAGTTTTGGCAAGGTTAAGTTTGAGGAATCGAGAGGACATCCAGGAGGAGATGGCAGAGAGGCAGGCGGACACCCTAGAGAGGAGGGAGGGAGAGAGATCAGGAGAGGAGAGGTATAGTTGAGTGTCGTCAGCGTAAAGGTGGTAGCTGAAGCCGAAGGAGCTGATGAGTTCACCCAGGGAGGAGGTGTATAGAGAGAAGAGTAAGGGTCCCAGAACAGAGCCCTGAGGGACCCCGACTGGAAGGGTGGATGGGGGGGAGAGAGACCCAGAGGTGGTGACAGAGAAGGAACGGTGAGTAAGGTAAGAGGTGAACCAGGACAGGACTGGGCCGGAGAGGCCGAAAGACTGGAGGGTGTGAAGGAGGAGGGGGTGGTCAACGGTGTAAAAGGCTGCAGAGAGGTCAAGGAGGATGAGAAGGGAGAAGTGGCCCCTGGCTTTTGCAGAGAGGAGGTCATTGGTGACTTTAGCCAGGGCAGTTTCAGTGGAGTGGAGGGGGCGAAAACCAGACTGGAGAGGATCAAGGAGGGAGTATTCAGAAAGGTAGGAGGTGAGACGGCTGCAGACGAGCCTCTCGAGAATTTTGGAGGCAAAAGGGAGAAAAGATATGGGGCGATAGTTCGAGAGAGAAGTGGGGTCGAGATTAGGTTTCTTAAGAATGGGGGATACGAGAGCATGTTTGAAGGAGGAGGGGAAGATGCCAGTGGAGAGGGAGAGATTAAAGAGGTGAGCGAGGTGGGAGCAGGTGGTGGGGGAAAGGGAGCGAAGAAGGTGGGAGGGGATGGGATCCAGGGGGCAGGTAGTGTGGGGGGAGGATAAAATGAGAGAGTGGACTTCCTCGCCGGTGGTGGGACGGAAGGAGTGGAGGGGAAGGTGGTTGGGGGGAGGACAGAAGAGTGGGAGGGGTGGAAGAGAGAGTGGAGGAGGAGATTTCAAGTCGGATGGCCTCGATTTTAGAGGAGAAGAAGGAGGCGAAATCAGAGGCAGTCAGGGAGGAGGGTGTGGGGGGAGGGGAGGGGGCCAGGAGAGTGCTGAAGGTGGCAAAGAGGCGGCGGGGGTTAGAGGACTGGGAAGAGATGAGGGATTTAAAGAAAGATTGTTTAGCGAGTGAGGTTTAGCTGTAGGATGAAAGGATGAATTTAAAGTGGAGGAAGTCAGCCAGGGAGCGGGATTTTCTCCAGTGACGTTCGGCGGAACGGGAGCATTTTTGGAGGAAGCGGGTAAATTTGGAGTGCCAGGGTTGGGGTTTGGAGCAGCGGGGGTGGACGGAGTGGGCAGGGGCAACCGCGTCCAGAGCGGAGGTGAGGGTGTGATTGTAGAGGGAGACCGCCTGGTTGGGGCAGGCCTGGGAGGAAAAGGGAGAAAGGAGGGTATCGAGAGAGGAGGACAGAAAGGCAGGGTCAAGAGCATCGAGGTTGCGTATGGACAGAGTAGGTTTGGGCAGGGGGAGGGGAGCAGGAGAAGAGGAGAGAGAGAAGGAGAGGAGATGGTGGTCGGATAGAGGAAAGGGAGAGATGGAGAAGTCGGAGAGATTACATAGGTAGGAGAAGACAAGATCAAGGGAGTGACCAAGGCAGTGGGTAGAGGAGGAGGTCCATTGGGTGAGACCAAGGGAGGAAGAGAGGGTGAGCAGTTTGCTGGAAGCAGGGTAGGTGGGGTTGTCGATGGGGATATTAAAGTCACCGAGAATGATCGAGGGGAGATCGGAGGAGAGGTAGTGAGGAAGCCAGCTAGCAAAGTTGTCAAGGAAGAGGGAGGTGGGGCCAGGGGGGCGGTAGATGACAGTGACGCGGAGATGGATGGGGTAGAAGAGGCGGATGGAGTGAGCCTCAAAAGAGGAGAAGGAGAGGGAGGGTTCAGGGGAAATGACACGAAAAGTACAGGTGGAGGAGAGGAGGAGGCCAACTCCACCGCCAGGGCGGGCACCAGGCCTGGCGGAGTGGGTGAAGGAGAGGCCACCATAGGAGAGGGCAGCGGGGGAAGTAGTATCAGAATCGGAGAGCCAGGTTTCAGTAACGGCAAGAAGGTTAAAGGAGTTGGATAGAAAGAGGTCGTGGATAGCAGTCAGCTTGTTGCGGACGGATCTGGCATTCCAGAGGGCACAGAAGAAAGGGGGAGAGGAGAGGGGGGAAATGGGGATGAGGTTAGCAAGATGAGCAGCGCGCGGGGGATGGCGGGGAGGAACGGGAGAGGTAGGGCGGGGGGAGAGTATGGGTATGGAGTGAGAGCGGGGAGGCATAGTAGGGAGAGAGAGTAACAGAACAGTGAGATAGTGGGGACAGTGAAAAACAGGTAAGAACAAAGGCAGGAAGACAATGAAAAGGTGGAAGATAATAACGAATTAGGGCGTGGAGGGCATGGAACAACAGTACAGTGAGATAATAAGGACAATGAAGACAGGTAAGAATGATAGCAGAACAGTAAGATAATAAGGACAGCGGATAACAGGTAAGAATAAGCAGGGAGACAATAGCAAGATGGAGGACAATAACCAATTAGGGCGTGGAAGGCAAAGAATAATAGAAGGAGAGGTAATAAGGACAATGGAAATAGGCAAGAATAATAACAGGTAAAACTAGTTGCTGGTAAATATAAAATCAGGAAAAACAAGATAAAGGCATATAAATAGTAGAATAATAATAGATAAAAAGTAGAAACTTGTGAATGTACAATCAGGAAAAACAAAATAATGGCATATAAAATAATGTTTTATATGCAGTTGATGCAGATAAGCCAAGGATCCTGCAGGAGAAGGGCCAATTGACAAGCCGGGTCGGCACACAGCAGACCAGCCGACGCAGACAAGCCAGGGACTCAGCAGAAGAAGGGTTAAGTGACAAGCCGGGTCGGTACACAGTAGATCAGTTGATACAGATAAGCCAGGGACTCAGCAGGAGAAGGGTTAATTGACAAGCCGGGTCGGTACACAGTAGATCAGTTGATGTAGATAAGCCAGGGATTCAGCAGGAGAAGGGCTAACTGAAAAGCCGGGTCGGTACACAGTAGATCAGTTGATGCAGATAAGCCAGGGATTGACAAGCCGGGTCGGTACACAGTAGATCAGTTGATGTAGATAAGCCAGGGATTCAGCAGGAGAAGGGTCAACTGACAAGCCGGGTCGGTAAACAGTAGGTCAGTTGGTGCAGATAAGCCAGGGATTCAGCAGGAGAAGGGTTAATTGACAAGCCGGGTCGGTACACAGTAGATCAGTTGATGCAGATAAGCCAGGGATTGACAAGCCGGGTCGGTACACAGTAGATCAGTTGATGTAGATAAGCCAGGGATTCAGCAGGAGAAGGGTCAACTGACAAGCCGGGTCGGTACACAGTAGATCAGTTGATACAGATAAGCCAGGGACTCAGCAGGAGAAGGGTTAACTGAAAAGCCGGGTCGGTACACAGTAGATCAGTTGATGCAGACAAGCCAGGGATTGACAAGCCGGGTCGGTACACAGTAGATCAGTTGGTGCAGATAAGCCAGGGATTCAGCAGGAGAAGGGTTAATTGACAAGCCGGGTCGGTACACAATAGATCAGTTGGTGCAGATAAGCCAGGGATTCAGCAGGAGAAGGGTTAATTGACAAGCCGGGTCGGTACACAGTAGATCAGTTGATACAGATAAGCCAGGGACTCAGCAGGAGAAGGGTTAATTGACAAGCCGGGTCGGTACACAGTAGATCAGTTGATGTAGATAAGCCAGGGATTCAGCAGGAGAAGGGTTAATTGACAAGCCGGGTCGGTACACAGTAGATCAGTTGGTGCAGATAAGCCAGGGATTCAGCAGGAGAAGGGTTAATTGACAAGCCGGGTCGGTACACAGTAGATCAGTTGATACAGATAAACCAGGGATTCAGCAGGAGAAGGGCCAACTGACAAACCGGGGTTCGGTACACAGTAGGTCAGTTGATGCAGATAAGCCAGGGATAGATAGTATGGCCTTGTCTTTGGAGTGATGATGACACTCCTTTGTACCCCACAATAATTTCCCACTGACTTCACAAGTTTTTAGATGTTTTATAATTGTGGACAGATAATTGTGTGGGAGGCAAGACACAGAGCTGATCTAACGATCAATAGCTAATAGCTATTAATCTATTAATTAATTAATAGCTGATCTGTGTATTTACAGATGTTGCACTGATTACATCTGACGCTCCCTTTAAAATCTAAGAAGGTGGAAGA